>NW_026606939.1:665000-685000 GCF_029890125.1 Rhinichthys klamathensis goyatoka
GCATGCACGCACGCACACACACTATTCGGTTTCGCTATCTTTGTGGGGATTTTCCATAGGCGTAATGATTTTTATACTGTACAAACTGTATTTTCTATTCCCAAACCCGACTCCTAAACCTACCCATCACACACACACACACACTATAACCGACCCCTAAACCTACCCATCACACACACACACACACACACACACACTATAACCGACCCCTAAACCTACCCATCACACACACACACACACACACACACAATAACCGACCCCTAAACCTACCCATCACACACACACACACTATAACCGACTCCTACACCTACCCATCACACACACGCACACACACACACAATAACCGACCCCTAAACCTACCCATCACACACACACACACACACACACACACACACACACACACACACACACACACACACACACACACACGTACTATAACCGACACCTAAACCTACCCATCACACACACACACACACACAGACACACACACACTATAACCGACCCCTAAACCTACCCATCACACACACACACACACTAACCCGACCCCTAAACCTACCCATCACACACACACACACACACACACACACTATAACCGACACCTAAAACTACCCATCACACACACACACACACACACACACACACAGACACACACACTATAACCGACCCCTAAACCTACCCATCGCACACACACACACACACACACTATAACCGACCCCTAAACCTACCCATCACACACACACACACACACACACTATAACCGACACCTAAAACTACCCATCACAAACACACACACACACAGACACACACACACTATAACCGACCCCTAAACCTACCCATCACACAAACACACACAGACACACACACACACTATAACCGACCCCTAAACCTACCCATCACACACACACACACACACTAACCCGACCCCTAAACCTACCCATCACACACACACACTAACCCGACCCCTAAACCTACCCATCACACACGCACACACACTAACCCGACCCCTAAACCTACCCATCACACACACACACACACACACACACACACACACTAACCCGACCCCTAAACCTACCCATCTCTCACACACACACACTAACCCGACCCCTAAACCTACCCATCACACACACACACACACACACACACACACACACACACACACACACACACACACACACTAACCCGACCCCTGAACCTACCCATCTCACACACACACACACACACACACACACACACACACACACACACACACACACACACACACACTAACCCGACCCCTAAACCTACCCATCTCACACACACACACACACACACACACACACACACACACACACACACACACACACACACACACACGCACGCACACACACACACTAACCCGACCCCTAAACCTACCCATCTCACACACACACACACACACACACACACACACACACACACACACGCACGCACACACACACACTAACCCGACCCCTAAACCTACCCATCTCACACACACACACACACACACACACACACACTAACTAACCCGACCCCTATACCTACCCATCTCTCACACACACACACACACACACACACACACTAACCCGACCCCTAAACCTACCCATCACACACACACACACACACACACACACACACACACACACACACACACACACACACACACACACACACGCACACACACACACACACACACACTAACCCGACCCCTAAACCTACCCATCTCACACACACACACACACACACACACACACACACACACACACACACACACACACACTAACCCGACCCCTAAACCTACCCATCACATAAAACTTTCTGTATTTTACATTTTCAAAATATATAATTTAGTATGTTTATTAACCCATTTCCCTCGTAGGGAACCGCTGGCTGGTCCCTCAATGTAGGAGATGTCAGGTTTCACTATCCTTAATGTAATATAAACCTCTACACTCTCTCTCACACACACACACACACACACACACTTACATGCACCAGCTGTTCCTGCGTGTCGTACTCTTTGCTGCAGCGCTCCCAGTGGCAGTTGGTCTCGTACACCAGCTCCGCCTCATGCTTGCACTCGTCCAAGTCTTCCTTCAGGTCCAGTGCGCCGCCCAGGTGGTCCTGAGGAACAGCAACGTTACGGCATTAACACTCTTCAGTGGATCGGCTTGTTAGCAAGAGAAAGAAAATGGGTCTCTTTCACTATTAATTGTGTGGAAAATTCGTATTTATCAGCCTAATTCACAACTCATGCATATGCACATTCATTTGTTCTGAATCTTGTTAATGAGTGTGGAGTTAATGAGCGATCGCATGCCTAATGACAGTAATCTGCATAACACACGCCCACACATCTCCATATAAGGGCTTTCCTGTACAGCTTTTAGTCACTCTCAGAAAACATATGATGCTCTCTTTTTTAAATAATTCATATATGCGTAAAATTTCATTTTAACACATTTAAGTGTTAACTTCATGTTTTGAATCAATTTTAGAAGTAAAATGATTGATGAATCATGATTTCACTATCCAATGTTTGACGGTACATAAGACGAGAGCATGTTCTGGATGATTTTTGCCTTGTCATTGACCCTGTCACATTTTTTTTAGTTAATTATGCAACATTTAAGCAACATGTAAGACATTTTAAGCAATTGCACACACTTCTGCACATTTGCTTGACAACTTCTCAAAGACTTTCTTCTGTTGTACTATTCAGAACAACAACAGCACGAATGTGAGTGTGATGTTGTTCACTGAATATGAAGTTAATATATAGAGTAATCAACAGACAATTTTTCTTCAGCAAGAACCAATGAGGTTCATTCTCGTGTTACGCATCACGTTTGAGCTTCAGCAAGAACCAATGAGGTTCATTCTCGTGTTTCGCATCACGTTTGAGCTTCAGCAAGAACCAATGAGGTTCATTCTCATGTTACGCATCACGTTTGAGCTTCAACAAGAACCAATGAGGTTCATTCTCGTGTTACGCATCACGTTTGAGCTTCAGCAAGAACCAATGAGGTTCATTCTCGTGTTACGCATCATGTTTGAGCTTCAGCAAGAACCAATGAGGTTCATTCTCGTGTTACGCATCACGTTTGAGCTTCAGCAAGAACCAATGAGGTTCATTCTCGTGTTACGCATCACGTTTGAGCTTCAGCAAGAACCAATGAGGTTCATTCTCGTGTTACGCATCACGTTTGAGCTTCTGCAAGAACCAATGAGGTTCATTCTCGTGTTACGCATCACGTTTGAGCTTCAGCAAGAACCAATGAGGTTCATTCTCGTGTTACGCATCACGTTTGAGCTTCTGCAAGAACCAATGAGGTTCATTCTCATGTTACGCATCACGTTTGAGCTTCTGCAAGAACCAATGAGGTTCATTCTCGTGTTACGCATCACGTTTGAGCTTCAGCAAGAACCAATGAGGTTCATTCTCGTGTTACGCATCACGTTTGAGCTTCAGCAAGAACCAATGAGGTTCATTCTCGTGTTACGCATCACGTTTGAGCTTCTGCAAGAACCAATGAGGTTCATTCTCGTGTTACGCATCACGTTTGAGCTTCAGCAAGAACCAATGAGGTTCATTCTCGTGTTACGCATCACGTTTGAGCTTCAGCAAGAACCAATGAGGTTCATTCTCGTGTTACGCATCACGTTTGAGCTTCTGCAAGAACCAATGAGGTTCATTCTCATGTTACGCATCACGTTTGAGCTTCTGCAAGAACCAATGAGGTTCATTCTCGTGTTACGCATCACGTTTGAGCTTCAGCAAGAACCAATGAGGTTCATTCTCGTGTTACGCATCACGTTTGAGCTTCTGCAAGAACCAATGAGGTTCATTCTCATGTTACGCATCACGTTTGAGCTTCTGCAAGAACCAATGAGGTTCATTCTCGTGTTACGCATCACGTTTGAGCTTCAGCAAGAACCAATGAGGTTCATTCTCGTGTTACGCATCACGTTTGAGCTTCAGCAAGAACCAATGAGGTTCATTCTCGTGTTACGCATCACGTTTGAGCTTCAGCAAGAACCAATGAGGTTCATTCTCGTGTTACGCATCACGTTTGAGCTTCAGCAAGAACCAATGAGGTTCATTCTCGTGTTACGCATCACGTTTGAGCTTCAGCAAGAACCAATGAGGTTCATTCTCGTGTTACGCATCACGTTTGAGCTTCAGCAAGAACCAATGAGGTTCATTCTCGTGTTACGCATCACGTTTGAGCTTCTGCAAGAACCAATGAGGTTCATTCTCGTGTTACGCATCACGTTTGAGCTTCTGCAAGAACCAATGAGGTTCATTCTCGTGTTACGCATCACGTTTGAGCTTCAGCAAGAACCAATGAGGTTCATTCTCGTGTTACGCATCACGTTTGAGCTTCAGCAAGAACCAATGAGGTTCATTCTCGTGTTACGCATCACGTTTGAGCTTCAGCAAGAACCAATGAGGTTCATTCTCGTGTTACGCATCACGTTTGAGCTTCTGCAAGAACCAATGAGGTTCATTCTCGTGTTACGCATCACGTTTGAGCTTCAACAAGAACCAATGAGGTTCATTCTCGTGTTACGCATCACGTTTGAGCTTCAGCAAGAACCAATGAGGTTCATTCTCGTGTTACGCATCACGTTTGAGCTTCTGCAAGAACCAATGAGGTTCGTTCTCGTGTTACGCATCACGTTTGAGCTTCTGCAAGAACCAATGAGGTTCGTTCTCATGTTACGCATCACGTTTGAGCTTCAGCAAGAACCAATGAGGTTCATTCTCATGTTACGCATCACGTTTGAGCTTCAACAAGAACCAATGAGGTTCGTTCTCATGTTACGCATCACGTTTGAGCTTCAGCAAGAACCAATGAGGTTCATTCTCATGTTACGCATCACGTTTGAGCTTCTGCAAGAACCAATGAGGTTCATTCTCGTGTTACGCATCACGTTTGAGCTTCTGAAAGGGTTGTTCTCGCGCGCCAAGCAGCTTCGGTTGAGCTTTTGTTTATGTCCACTCATTAATGTTTATACGGTATGTGAATAATCATATCTCGTTCATCATTCCTCGAGTCTCTTCAGAATATTTAGACTAAACCGCTCAATTCAAATGGATTAGTTTTACAATCTCTTTATGAACTTTTTGAAGCTTATAAGTGGTAGTTGCATAGACTGTCAGTGGAGAGACAGAAATCTCTCAGATTTCATTACAAAGATCTTCATTTGTGTTCCGAAGACGAACAAAAACCTTATGGGTTTGGAACGACAAGAGGATGAGTAATTAATAAAAGAATTTTCATTTTAGGGCGAACTAACCCTTTAATACCACGACTTAAACCCAACAAAATATCAACGTCAGCTGTCGTCACTATTCCATGTCAATTTGACATTGGCATCACACCTATATTAAACCAAACATCAATGCCTTCACATCGGCCCACTGGACAGACAAACGCTCTATAACAGCACTCCCTCAACGCTGATGTATTATTTACCCGGCCAGAATGGTAGTATGAAGACGAAACATTAATTGTGCGCTTGTAGGGACACGTGTGTGGTGTTAAGAGCAATCGGACCGTGCTCTGCTGTGGGTAGCGGAGACACACACACACACACACACACACACACACACACACACACACACACACACACACACACACACACACACACACACAGCATGCTGACTGCAGCATGTTTATCTCTGCCCTGTGAGCTATCTTCATCAATTCTGCTGGCCCCAAGACGACGGCAGCCGCCTTATTCCCCATGCATCAAGAGCCAACCTGCCTCACCGCCAAGAGCAGCCGCAGATTTGTCAAAAGATGAGCAGCGCGAAGGAGAAAGAGAGAGAGAAAAAACTCTCAGGTGACAATAACGGCCGGCCAATATTTCATTAAAATGAAGTGCTCTGGCACAGTTTACACGGCGCGGCGAGTGAGCGAGCCAACGCGTGTAAAGCTCTTATCAGCTGGAGTTTTTCTCGCGCGGTGCGTGTGAAGAAGCGGGTCAGGGGACCGCGGGGCTCCCGAGGGCCTCATGGCCTGTCATTGATCAGTACAAAGCAATTCAGAGAGAAAAATCCACAGTTTTTTCAGCATAACAGGACGAACGGGCCATTCACCGTCTGTTGTTTCTTTGCGTTTTCCGTCAAGTTCTGTTCCATAACCTTGTGAGCGGCATCATAGATGATCTCAAGCCAGATATGTGGATTTCACAGAGAACGCAATCCCAGAATGCATTGCTTTGGCCTTAGAGAGGAAATCTAATATGGAGTCATGCTGATTTTAAATATATTTTATATAATGAAAAATATTGATAGAACAAAAATAGTTAGCTATAATAAATTTCATATTTATTCAAATTTCAAGTTTATATTAATATTTATTTTTTATAGCTATTTTTAAAACAGTTTTATACTAAAATACACTGTAAACAAACATCGGTTAATAATGTTAATATTATATATTAATATAATACATGTATTTTATATTAATATTCACTTATAATATAAATATATAATATATAATACAATCAAATATATTTTATAGTAATGTTAAAATGAAAATGATAGCATAAAAATAAATTATGTATAAAAGGTGCCATACAAATATAATAATAATAATATTTACATTAATACATTAATCTAATAAAATATATAATAATAATATAAAATTATATAAAAATATTATTATTATAATATTATCATTTGTATAATACGAAAGCGTATTGCATTCACTTGAGGAAAAAAATCTACTCTGTTTTTCTGAATTAACGAGATAATTATCTCAGAATTACGAGATAATTTTTCATGGAAAAAAGTTTTTGCTCTGTTTTTCTGAATTAATGACTTAATTATCTCAAAATTATGAGTAACTCATTAATTCGAAAAAACTTTTTTTCAAGAAAAATGTATCTCATAATTCTGAGATATTAACTCGTTAATTCAGAAAAACAGAGTAGATTTTTTTTCCTCAAGTGAATGCAATACGCTTCCGTATTATACAAATAATAATATTTTTATATAATTTTATATTATTATTATATATTTTATTACATTAATGTATTAATATATAAAAAAATTATTATGTATAAGGTGCCATACAATAATAATAATAATAGTAATATTTATTATATTGATTTATTTATATTAATATTAGCACACTAATATAATAAATTCAATTTTATATTAATACTAGACTATAATATAATACTTAAGTTGCAGTGATTATTTAAAATATTTATATATTATATATTAATATAATAAAATCTATTTTCTATTTTATTGTGTCAAATCTACACAATATTAGTGTGTGGACCTTCACTTGAGGACTCCAAGGCGTAGTACGTGTGTGCCGTGTGGAGCGTCTGCCTATGTAGAGAGCTTCAGATCGCTTACTAATGAGGTTACATTTCATTTAAGATGTTGACTTAGAAGTGAGCACAATAGGTCGCGGTCCCTTACCGGAGAGCACGGCGACACAGGTCGCGGCCCGTCCAACTCTGTCTTGACCTTTGACCTCTTGTGGTTCAGGGGGTTTACCGTGCTGCTGACTGCAGAGTCTCCATTTGTGTTCTAAAGAAAGAGAGAAGAAGGAAGAGAAGTGAGCATCGAGACAGTAGGCGACTGAGTGCACGTGACATGTGAACGCAGTGTTTAGCAGCGCTCTCCTCGACCCCAAGTGCTGACAGAGTCCATGTGCGGTCTGGAACTGCTGTGTGTTTCTGACAGAAGAGCAACCACAGAGAAACTGCTTCATGTGTGTGAGTGTGTGTGTGTAGCTTCAGCTTCAGCTCTAATGATAATCAGGCTCTTTTCATTCATTTTTACATAAAATGTACAGTGAAATAATTATTGATGAATTAATTACAAATTACAAGAATACTAATAGTTTATTATTATTATGGTTATAACAACACTACAATAAAATATAATAATTTCTCGAAAAATATTTGTTATTATAAAGCATCTATTTATGTTATTATTGTTTTTTGTATACCACCATAAAACATATTATGTATTATATAGTGCATATACATATTCTTTTTATGCATGTGCTATACAGATACTACAACTACTACTAATACTAAATATTATTATACATATATTATGATGAAATATAATCATAGTTTATTGTGAAATTATTAATATTTATTTTATTAATTGTATTGAACCATTTATTTATAAATTATTTTATACATTAAAAGGTGCTATACAAATAACAATAATGATAATAGTTCTATAAATAAAAGTTCTATAAATGTAAAATTATAAATAATATAACAATTGATTGTAAAAAAATTATTTTAATTATTATTAATATTATTGTATGGCACAGTTTATAGATACATTATTTGTACATGTTAAAGGTGCCTGTACAAATAATAACAATATTAATAATAAAAATTGCTATAAATAGTAGCACTAGTACTATAAATAATATTACAATAAAATATTTTTAACGTATTATTATTATTATTTGTATAGCAAAAATAAATTATGTATAAAAGGTGCAAAACCGTTTTAATAATAACAATAGCAATAATAATAATTATTATTTTTATTAATAGTAAGAATAGTACTCTAAATAATATTATAATAAAATATTCGTTTTTAATGTATTATTATTATTTGAATAGATAAATATATATATAAATGGTGCCATATAAATACAATAATATAATAATAATAATCATTTGTATAGCACTTTTTATACTTTAATATTGATAAAAAGCATTCTAATAAACTCTCTAAATCGAGACTGAGTGTCGTTGTGTCGGTGTGTCAGTGATCAGGTGTGTTACCTTGCTGTCGATGTCACTGGCGGTGTGTGTGGGCAGGGTGGACAGGCTCAGTGGGATCCTGCTGGAGAACGCGGGTGACGACGGTATGAGCGGTGGAGTGTGTCCGAACGCACTGAGGCTTCGCTGCTGGGACAACAGCTGCTGATACGCCACCGGATTAATGGAGTGTGGGAACGGGAACGAAGGGCTGGAACAGAAGAGGAAGAGATGGCCATGTGCTGTATGTGACGATGACACACTCGTCACGAGATGAGGCTGTATTAAAGCGCACGACGAAGGAGATATCTTCAGGAGACTTTTAATAGAACAATCGGAAAAAACAAGGACTATGTAAAGCGCTTTGAGTGCCGAGAAAAGCGCTATATAAATGTAAAATGTAATGAATTAAATGTGGCCTCAATCCGATCGAAATTTAATTCAGATCGAGCTCAATCGGATCGATTAAGGTGTTTACATGAAGGCTTTTCAGTCCGATGGAGCCGTCAATACGATTACTAACGGATTATTTGTTTGCATGTAACCGTAGCCACTGATAGATGAATCCAGTACCTGATTCCTCCGACAGACAGGTGTCCATACGAGCTGCTGGCGGCCGAGCTGGAGCGGGAGTTGTTGATGTAGGCCACCAGAGAGTTGGGTGATGTTCGGATCATGGTCTGCAGGTCGATGCTGGCGTCTGAGAGCGGAGAGATGGATAACGCTCGCTTTCGACTCAACCTGGGCGTCAGACGAGGGCTGGGAAACCGTGACACTGTGGAACATGCAAACACATAACATGCAATCAAACCTGTACTCTTTAAACACGTTTATTGTGCAATTTAATCAATGCAAATTATTACAAATCTGTATTTAACAAAATGTTTTTAAAGATGTGACAATGTCAGAAATGCACAAAATTTGGCACACGTGTACACCAGGGCGGTCTGAGTGCACACACCAAATTTAAGCAATTTCCACCAATAGGTGGCGCTATAACTTAAAAACTTAAAACTGTAACTGTGATGAAGTTTACCCCAAAATTTACCTCAAAAGCACACACTGCAACACCCATATGGCTTTATGCTGAAAGTTGCCAGCTGTCCCACATCTGTTTTGAACTAATGATTGCTGCTAATTGCAATATTTGTGATGCTCCAATGCTTATAAAGATTCTGTACACTCGGGTACTTTGAGTTAATTGGGACTAAACGGCTTATAGCCAAGGAAAATGGTCTGTAGTTTTGATGCATGCATCTGAGAGCGGAGAGATGGACAGTGTAAAATTCTGTAATTTTTAGTAAAATTAACGTTACTTTCTAAATAAATGTTTATTGCGCAATTCATCAATGCTATTTTTTCTTTTTTTATAATTATAATATTTTTTTTATCCATCAGGAAATCCATAATTCTGAATAGCATAGAAACTGTCCAGTCATTTCAGCAGATCCTCCCAGCATGACACCAGCAAAACACCAGTTCAAGTGATCAATACTTCAGTTTGATTCTCTTTCTCTCACTCAGGAGAATCTCAGAGTGTCATTTCCAGTTTCGTTCACTGCTGAGCTATTTTAGGAACCTCACAAGCGTGTGTGTGTGTGTGTGAGTGTGAGTGTGGAGTACGACTGCATGATCGATGCTCTCACACACCCTCTGCGACACACGGCTCCGCAGGATAGAGCCGAACCCCATCAATAAGTGCTCAAGATTGATTCCTGGCCGTGGAAAACAGAATATACTGTACTTGGATAACGTGACTTCACTGGGAAACCGGATTCACTCCAGTATTACAAAGATAGTGAAGAAGTCACAACAAACTTTATGCAAAAAATATTTAAAATATCATATAACATTATATTTAGATTTTATATTAAAAAGAATTCGTATAAAAATATTTAAAATATTACTTTAAATAAAATATAATTTTAAAGAAATAACTTTTTCAAAATAATAAAAAATACTTAAATATATAAATATATATAAAAATATATAAATATAATACTTATAATATAATTTTAAAATAAAATATTTTATTTTATTTTAAAATAGTGTTTCTACAGCTACTTATGTGTTGGTAATACTGTATGTAAAAAAAAAAAAAATACAAAGAAGAAAAATCAATTCAAAGTATTCTGAAAATTAGTTTAAAGTGTTTATTGTGTTAAAGGCTGAATAGGAGTAGTGAAAAAAATAAACCGGTCAGGTAAAAACTGTCTTAATCGTCCCCATCTCAAACTCAGCGTGACCTCATTTTGATTTGATTTGGGATAATTAATCCTTCCCAATAAATTACCGTAATTACCCAGATAACAATCAAACGATTGCAGACTTGACTTTGTTTAATGTGGGTAATTTACAGAACCGATTCTGGCTCAAAAAGAAATGTGTGTGAATAATAAGTGTATGTTTGTGTGTCAATGGCTCATGATTGTCTTGGTAACATCAACAGGGATTCAAAAGACTTTCATTTAATATGTCTGCGCCAATAAACCGGATGCTTTATCATTAATGTAGTGATAACTTGTGTAGAGAATGTTTCAGACTAAAGACGCTCTGAGCAGTTTGCTGTTTCAGTGGAGAGTTCCTGAGACAACTGCAGCTAACTCAACAGGTGCTAAGCATTAGACCCTGTGTGTGTGTGTGTGTGTGTGTGTGTGTGTGTGTGTGTGTGTGCGCGCGCGTGTGTGTGTATCCAGAGACTCTGGCAACCGGACGTCCATAATGATTTCATCACGAGCAGTGCCAACACAAGCAGGATTACACAAATCATTTATTTGTGTGTGAGTGTGTGTGTGTGTGTGTGTGTGGACTTGTTCCCTACAGACCACAGCGCTAATAAATAATCCCTCAGCTTTGTTGCAGTGAGGGTCATTACTCTTAGCATGAGCTAATGGTTTGCTGTCATGTTCAGGCGTTCGTTGGAGCTCCTAACACATCTTTAGTGCTAAGAGCCGCCTCAGGACCCAAATCCAGAGAGAACTGATGCTAAACATACAGTACAAAAGACAAAGAAAAACAAACCTAAAACTTACAACGTCAATGTCTTACAGGAATCTTTTGGAGCTACTGATCTATGACTGAAAGCAGACGTTGGGCCTGTGTACGTCTGCAGAACGCGTTCTGTGGTGGAATTTGCATGGTCTTAATGGCCTTACAAAGATGCCATGATCTTACGCTTTCACCTCAGCGGAAAAAAAAACTATTAACATGATCTCGCCACCCCTCAGAGGACAGAGCTTAACATGATGTCATAAAATGATGTTTTGATGCCATGCACTGTTTGTGTTTGCATGTAGCTAAATTCATATGAACAAATATGACTTATTGGATGTGACAATGTCAGAACTTCACAAAATTTGGTACACATGTACACCAGGACAATCTGAGATGACACACCAAATTTCAGCAATTTCCACCAATAGGTGGCGCTATAACAAAAAAAAATGTACTACAAAAACAAGTCTACACGCAACATCCATATGACTTTATGCTGAATGTTGGCAATTGTGGTAATTTTCTCTACATTTCCAATATGTTTGGAGTTAATGATTGCTACTAACTGCAACATTTTTGATTGTTACAGTAACTCTGGCTGGTCCATTGTTTATAGAGTTACAGTACCACTGGGTACTTTGGGTTAATCGTGACTAAACGGCATATAGCCAAAGAAAATGTGTTTTTAAACTCTGAAGTTTCTTTACAACTTTCTAACTGGCTTTGCTTGACTTATCATATCTCTCATTCTCTTTCTATCTGTCTTTGTAACTGACTCATGCTGTTTCCCGTCAAAGCGTGGGACACGCTCCACTGTCAGCATCCAAACACATCTGCGTAAAAGCTGTCGGGAAGCATCAGCGGCTCCGGACGGGACACAGATCAAAGCCAGATGGAGTTAGCCCAGCTAAATGAGCTATTCATTCATGTTGCTTTAGCAAAGCCCGAGATCTGTGCGCACACACACACCCGATACGCCATGCTAAAGAGGGAGAGCGAACAGACAGTGTTTGTTTTTCAACTCTGATTGTTTGAAGGAGACGCAAGAGCAAATGTTTGCTCTATAGAGAGGAAGAGGCCTACTGTATATCACCATGTGTTTGTTTGAAATAACACCTCGTCTCTCTCTGGACTATTACTCACACAAGTCTCGTCATGGTATTTTTCCTCTGACTGATTCGGAGAACAGCAAATGGGTTAAATACAGATGAGAAAGTCAAATAAACGCTACATAATCCATCTGTAAATAATGTGATGCTTCAGTTACTCTGATTCAGATCCACAGAAATTCCAAAAGCAATAAATCAATATTAATGATATAGCTTGACAAATGTTCTTTTCAAAACCCGGTGTAAAGTGATGAGTTCAGTCCACACACACTGAACATGAAACTGCTGCATGACACGGCATAATAACATACATTCAAAACATATCTGATGTTTAATGTATAGATAATGAGGAGCCAGGTTTTGGACCAATGAGATGTTACAGTGGGCGGAGCGAGGCAATCAACTAAATGCCCTGTTGCTCATCACTTGGTTAGTTAAGGCGTAAAACACTTTTTATCTTGATGACCTATCATGGACTTTAATAGCTAATTTTACTAAACAAGCAGATATGGATCATTTGGATCGCTCTATTGTCCTAACTTAGGAAGCTCTGGATGACAGAATGGAGAACGAACATAAACATCACCAGTGTGAAGCTTCCCGCCAGTGTTTAGAGAGGCGGCTGCGAGCGGATGCTGAACATGAGGGAGTTTATTTATTTTACTGTCTGCTGGTGTAAGAATCGAAGAGAAATGGGTGTTTATAAAGTCCTTTGAAGCCACACATAAGTATTACCCTGGATCTAAATGTGAAACAAATATTATGTTTAAATTCTTAACACAGTTAAACAGATATGACTGTAACTCACCGTCGACCGGGGTGAAGTATTCGGGCAGATGAGCCGCCCCGGCTCCCTGCATCAGTAACTCTCCGTACGGGTTCCTGTGGCCCGTCATCAGGTGGTAATAGTCGGCTGGGGTGGCGCCGGGGGGCGGAGGGGGCAGACCGAACAACCCTCGTTCCTTCAGGTGCTCATGAGCCACTGCCAGAGAGAAGACACAGTTATATATAAGAGTCATATATTCACGGAAACAGGATTTTACTGAAAAATATCTTCATGATTATCACAACTATGAGCTCATTAGCATACGACCAGCCCACATTTGTATTACATCATGATGATGAAAAAAAAATAAAACAGTGTGAATTATATGTTGAATTCGCTTTTATTTTTATATTTTCAGTTTTAATTTGACAGTTTTTGTAATTTTGCATGTTTTTTGCCATTTTTATTAGTTTTTGTTTGTAAAAAATATTTATTTTTTGCTTTTTAGGCAAGGCAAGTTTATTTATATAGCACATTTCATACACAAGGGCAATTCAAAGTGCTTTACATAGAAGAAATTAAAATAATCAAAACAAGTAAGAATAATTAAAACAGTTTAGAATAAAAAATCAAATAAAGTAGTACTGGTCCACCCCTATCTGAGATGGAAGAGATTGAGTCGGTTTACGGTAAAAGGGATTTCAAAAAACAGTCTTTGTTAAAGCATTATAAGCCATTAACAGAGCCAATCAGCTACAAGGTGAATCACAACACTACAAACTTTGATTTAAAGCAAAAAAAAGGTTTTAAAAATCAGACAAAAATACAAAGATAAAGACTTAACAGCTTTAGTGAGGGATACAACTACAATCCCATGAAGCATTGCGAACAGCATAATCAAATTAAAAACAATGGAGAAATATACAAATACTCAATGTTGAAAATGTTGATTTTTTTTATGTTTATTGCAAAATATGCAATATATATATATATTTTGAGAGCATACAGGTTTGTGGGCTTGAACCAAATACCATCGATTAACAACCTCACAGCTCCCAGTAAAGCTGGTTTACAAGTTTCCCTATGGAGAAAATGAATGGACTTTTTATTTCCGGAGCCCGACTGTTGCACTCTATAACAATACTGACGTATCGTGGTTAGCCAATCAGAACAGAATTAAATTTGCATATAAATATATGTAAATATATACGGTGGAAAATGAAGATGCAATAAACCTTAACTAACATTATAAGTAAAGCTTTACTAGCTCAAGGGATCTACAGTAAGAAGAGGGTTGACATCTGCACGTAGTAAACTTCTTTTAAAAGTGAGAGTGAGTTTTACATGTTTAATGCTAAAGAATAGATCAGGACAGAAATATGGTGTGGAAACGCAGACGTGAATGCTGGTATAACTGTATTATGATTAAACAGACAACAAAACCATTCCTCATTAAAACATGACAAAAAAAAACAAAAATATATGTATCTGTCTCTCCTTTATTATAGAAATAAATCTCTGCCAAAGAACACAATCAAAAAGTGTCTTGGATTCTATTCCAAAGGCTTTAATGTCTATATATTCCAACTTGAAAAATAAATACGGCCTTAAAACACGAGCCAACACTAACGTCAGGCCTGTGTTTGAGCGCTGAGGTCTGTGTGTGCTGGGCTGAAACTGGTCCGACGTGTCTGGAAACCATTCAAGGCCACATGTACCCATCCACACTCGCTTCGGCTCAAATAGCCCCATTTCTCTTTCTCGCCGCTCTTTTATGCCTTTATCGCTGTTGGGATCTCCTGCGTGCTGCTTATTTAAGTTTAAAGGTGCAAACACATTACTGCTGACAGACTGTGAACCGTGATTTATATGTCACTCGATCGGCTCGCCGCGACCTGTAATTGTAATTCAGCTCTGAAGAAAGAGGTCTGTCGTCGGGTTCGGCCCAGCATCGGGGAATTCTGCCTTGTCGTTTTTCTCGTGTTAATTTCCAGAACGTCCCCCGAAGGGCAAATCGCAGGATGGGGAAAGTTTCACATGTTTGACAATTTGCATGTGGCCAAAACCCAAACACACACACACATACCTCAGACATGATTGTGAGCGGCATTCAAAACGGTAATAATTAAAAGTGAAGTTTTGAAATGCTGAATTGAGGATCTAATAACGCAGATCTGTTTCAGACTAACTACACCAAACCTGCCATTGCTGAGTGTTAGTGTTGATCAGCAGCCAGAATTGGGGAGTAACTAACTAAAATTATTATATAAATTATTAAAAACGAGATAATGTACAGTCAGGCGGTCATTATCGCAAAATAAACCCTCTTGGGCTTCGTGTTGCACTGTATAGATTTATTTTGTGATACTATTCAAAATTTTGGGGTTGTTTTTGAAAAAAGTCTGTTCTGCTCAAAGAGGAATGCGTTTATTTGATCAAAAAAAAAGGGAAAATGTAATATATTTTTTTTAATTTAAAATATCTGCTTTCTATGTGAATATATTGTAAAATGTAATTTTATTCCTGTGATCAAAGCTGAATTTTCAGCATCATTACTCCAGTCTTCAGTGTCACATGATCCTTCAGAAATCACTCTAATATGAGGATTTGATGCTCTGATTATTATCTGATTTTTATCGGTTTTTAAGGATGAATAGAAAAAAAGTTCAAAAGAACGGTATTTATTTGAAATAGTAACATTATAAACATCTTTACTGTCACTTTTGATCATTTTAATACAATAATTAATTTCTCAACTGACCCCAAACCTGTCAATCGCAAATAAAGAAATTAAAATTCCACTGTTTACTCATGCATTTAAATGTAAGTTAAAGTTTGAGTGCATGTGTTTGTGTTTGGGTCGCCCCTCACCGTCAGCAGGGCTCAGTCCTCGGGCCGCTGAGATCATGGACAGGGTGGGACTGGCGTGTGCCGAGCGCAGGTAATGCTCCATGTGTGGAGACACGTATGAGTGCGGAGGGAGGAAGGACTCGCCGGCGCCCCCTGGAGACAGTCGGATCAGGGAGATGTCGGAGATCACCGGGCTGCCCGCTAACCCTGGAGGCCTGGGGAGAGAAACACTGCTTTTAAACAGAACATTAACAGCAAAGACAATCACAGATAATCACTGTTTCTCTGCACCTTTCCTCAAATGATGGTCAAAACAAACTCCTCTTTTCTTTGCGATTTTTCTGATACAGTATTGTGATTATGATTTAAAATGCGATTTAAAAAATTTCAGGTTTGCTGTGCTTGTTTGTAGGGCTGCACAATTTGGTCAACATTTTGTGATTATCTATCAATATAATAAAATAATACTAATACTAATAAATACTATTATTATTACTGTAATAGTTTCATTGTATAGTATGTGTATGTAAATGTAACTGTGTAGTATAGTGTATTCTATAGTATAAAATCATATAAAAATGACTAAAAACAAGAAATATTACAGTGAAAATGTATATTTAAGAAAAATAATGTAAAATTTAATAATATACATTTACATTACTTACAACTGTGCAATTACAATACTATTATTTATGATATTGTTGTTATTATTACTAAATAAACAAAAATTACAAAAAACTAAAGAAATATTACAAGAAATATTTCACAGTAAAATAAAAAAAATTTATTTTAGAAAAAAAATAGAATAACAAAATATGTTTTACATTACAATTGTAAAATCACAGTACTAATTATTACTAAATAAAAATATAAAATCACTAATTAAAACTAAAATAAGAAATACTACTAAATGTAATAAATTTTTACTGTAAAATAAACTAAAAAATGTTACATTACAATTGTAAAATTACAATACTAATATTTATGTTATTGTTTTTTTTTATTACTTAATAAACATAGAAAAATTCCTAAAAACAAAATAAGAAACATAACTAGAAATATTTCGCAGTAAAAGAAAGAGTATTTAAGAAAGATAACAGAATAATAATTTTGTCAAATTAACTCTAAAATACTAATATTTAAGGTTTATTTTCTTCATCAAAACATCAATTATTTTTTAACCCTTAAAGCTCCTCTTCTGTTGATACGCACTTCTCATTACAAGTTTGGGACGATGGTTGGCACATGTTGTGCTTTCAAACGCACGTATAGTTTCCAATAGTCACATCACGACTGGTTTTATTCGGATTAACGGCACAGCCCGAGTTGGCAAACATTCGCTGGAGAACCATGAACCTTCAAGATCAAGAGCGGCTCTCGCTCTTTAAAACGGGTTTGTTTGTCCCTGTCAGCAGTCTGAAAACATTTTCGACACACTGATCAAATGACTCAATGTTTGACACGAGTCCCTTGTTCATGGGTTTCATAGTTATGAAAGTTTGCCATAACTAATATTCGTGAGGTTTGGCGCTGGGCGCAGAGAGGCATTAGAGCGTGAGCTCGTCTGAGGTGTGATGGGAACAACGCCAAACTCTCTAACACAAACCAGACCGCTCTCAATCTACGGCTGCCCTTTCATTTCCCCTCGTTTCCATCCCTCCATCAAGGAAACGTCTGCGCTGTAGTTAAGGATCATTTCTCTTGTTTTATTCGGCAGCCACATTTCTCTCGAGACTTTCTGATGATTCCCAGACGGGACAATATGAGTTTTGTTGAAAAGTCCCACCCAATTTCGACCTCATGCACTGTAAAATATATATATATTTTGTTTAAACTTAAAAAAAGTAAGTGTTTAAAAGTGTACATTTTTAAGTTTAGTCAACTTGAAATATGAAGTTGTACTGTGAATTTTTTTATACAGAGTGCCTCAGGATGACAATGACATAAAAAAAAAATCTGATCATAGAGTTTGTTTATATGTATATACAGGTGAAACTCGAAAAATTAGAATATCGTGCAAAAGTTCATTCAGTAATTCAACTTAAAATGTAAAACTAATATATTATATAGACTCATTACATGCAAAGTGAGATATTTGCCTTTATTTGTGATAATTTTGATGATTATGGCTTACAGCTTATGAAAACCCCAAAGTCAAAATTAGAATATTGTGAAAACGTTTTCATAGCTATAAGCCATAATCATCAAAATTATCACAAATAAAGGCTTGAAATATCTCAATTTACATGTAATGAGTCTATATAATATATTAGTTTCATATTTTAAGTTGAATTACTGAAATAAATTAACTTTTGCACGATATTCTAATTTTTCGAGTTTCACCTGTATATAAGTTTAACTTTTTTTTTTTTTTTTACTTTTAACATTTTTCTCCTAAAAGCAGCAAACAGACACAGATACGTCATGGTCAATACTTGTCACTGTACACTGTGATAAATTAGTGTTGAACTTAAAAAGTAAGTTACCTGGTTGTTCATTGAAATTTTGAGTTAATACAATGAAAGACATTGATTTAATAAATGGAAACTCACATTTTTAAGTTATCTGATCCACATTAATTATCTAAGTTGATTTGACAAAAGAAAAAAAGTTGCGATAACAAATCATGAAAACATTTTATTTTACAGTGTATACTGTTGCAAAATGAATTTCAGATCAGAAATGTTCATTTTGAGATTTCGGACGTTTGATTTAAGACTTTTGCACTTATTCTCTATTTAATCTCATTGGTGTCTATAGGAGAAACTAAAGAGGTATTTGTATTTTTAAACCTAATTAAATCGCTCCATCTGGCAATATCTGATTAGCAAATTACTGATGTTTTCCACCCAGTTTTAATGACTGGAAAATAAACACAGAAATGATGGTTTTAATAGTTTCTCCATGATGCAACAGAGCAAACGAAGTGTTTCGACTACAGTAAGATCCTCTCTTTTAAATATTGTGAGGCTAGTAAAAGTTGTTCTCAAGATAAGGCTGAAAAAACAAAAAGCACGAGCATGTATTTCAGACACATGCATACTTAATAACGGCCTCTCTCTTTGGAGATCAGATGGACTGTATCTAAAACATTCTCAGTTTCAAACAAAAAGAGAGCACACAGCCCGGGCGGCACGTAAATAAGTAATGTAATATTCAAATTTAAAATGCTTAGCCTGTGGAGTGATTCTCATGTTCATAGCCTAGTCCGCACCAGGGGATTGTGGGACGGCAAGCTGCCTCTTTCACACCTTTACCCTCCTAAAGAGACAGACGCTCTCCGAGTCGGGGCTCAAGGCTCCCAGAATGCACCGGGGTAACGCCCGTGATGGACGATCGAGCCAGAATCCAGTAAATCTCAGCGGCCAAACGCTGCGGGATCCAACGGGACACTCAAAGTCCCTGGCTGAACCCGAAATCAGTCACTCGATCGTGATCAGGAGGGAATCTGATCACTAATATGTAATAATAAAAGAGAATAAAAAAGTTCATGATAATAAAAACTTCCCACAAAAACA
>NW_026606939.1:690000-707500 GCF_029890125.1 Rhinichthys klamathensis goyatoka
ACTGCCGCTCCGCTGACAGCTCTGACAAAATAACCAGCACCCTCATTATTTTATATGCAAACAATGATAAAACGAACTGTATGGAGATGTCATGTTAGACAATCAGCTCGGAGACCCTTGACATGCCGCCCGGCGACTGTAACAAAGTGTCTCGGCTTGCCACGGGCGACACCGCGCTTAATTTGCTGCACAATGTCCCTGTAATTAGATGAATTTGGCTCAGGCAGAGGAAAAGACAGCCAGATCAAGGTCTTGATGAATTAGGGGTCCACTGTCAAGATCAAATCACATTAATCAAGGCGAGCGAGTGTTGAGACAGCTAGTCTCCCCCCAACGCGGCTCTATGTGTGATGAATAGGCTAGCTGCTAGCGGCCCGACCGAATGTATCACCATCAAAATCTGTGAATTTAAATGTAACAGCGCTACTTCGAGAATTCTATCGATTTATTCTGCTCTTTTAAGATAAACCTTCCTTCGAGCCTCAAGACCCCGTTTCAAAAAAGACGAGGAGGGGAGAAAAAAAAACTCCAAGGTGTTGTATTTAAGGAAAAACAACAAAGTGTAACTTCAAAAACTAGCGCGGCCCACTTTATGTTCTGATTCTACAATACCGCCGCCTGGAAAATTGGAAAATTCACGTGGGACGCATGAAGCTCTGAAGGTCTAGAGGTTAACCTACATTACTGCAGCGGCTCGACACACCTGAACTAGTGCATGCTGGGAAAAACAAGACCTCTAGGCTAGACGGCTGTAGAAATAAAGCACGGAAGATTTCTGTTTGGGGAGCCTAAACTAAAACTCACAGACCTCTGGAATATCTCAACTGTTTCTCCTGGACAGCAAAGAAACCAAATGCTAAAGTCTCTTGATACTTAAATGTGTCTCCTTTCAGACGAGATCTCAACAATGTGCTCAGCTTTTCCAAGACACCAAAGTCTGCAAAGGTCCCCAGAATGAACTCAATAAGTTCTCATCAATATCTCGCAAGATCAAGTTGAAGTTCAAGTTGCTTTATTGTCATTCCAACCATATATCAATAGTGTACAGCATAATGGAATTGCGTTTCTCCAAACCCAAATGTGCAAATTAAGTACAAGCATAAATAAAACAACAACATACGGGTCAATACAAGCAGGACAACAACAGGTGGACGTAACATACACTATAGATGAAACAAATAACAAATCAACATATAAGACATTCAAAAGTAAATACTGAAAATATACAAAAATGATATAAATACTATACACACAGTGGGTATAGTATTGCACATAGTGACCTTTGAATAGAAATATCTGAGCAAACTTGATACCTAAACGAAACAAAACCGAAAACCTAATAAAGTGTCCTGATTTTCACGTTTTCCCCCAGTAATCTCACATGTAGAGTTTCAGCAAAGACCTAATCAATGTGCTCAGCCTTTTGCACCAAGGACTGTTTAAAAGTCTGAGATCTCAATATGAGCTCAAACCTTTCTCATCATATTCTTCCAAGATCAAATGATCTGATCTGAAACAAAACTAAAAACTTGACGTGTCCTGATTCTCACGTTTCTCCCCACTAATTCCACGTGTCTCCTCTAGAGTTTGTCACCAAAAGTCTTAATATGAACTCAATTTCTAATCAAATCCTCCCAAGATCAAACGATCTAAGATGACAAAATGGATACTTAAAACAAAGCTAAAAAATCACGTCATAATGCGACAGGAAGCTTGTGCTCGTGAACACACTCAGGACTGTTTGCTGAGGTTGTGGATTACAGGTAATGTTTGGTTTCTTGTACAAGACCGATCGTTTCGCTTCATAAGACCTCAATGTATCGTCAGGAGTTTTTTTTTTGCCTGTATAGTATGTTTTTTTGACGGTAGCCGTTGACATGCATTTTATGAATCATCAAGCATTTTTTTTTTTACTGTTCTACAAAAAGACACATACATCTTGGATGGCCTGGCGTATTACACTTGCCTCGTTTACAAAATAAAATGCTCCGAACTAACATATAGTCCTCTAAAGTGATTCGGGACGCTATTAAAATAAACCATCCATGTTTCCAATGCTCGGATCCTTATGAAGTCTGTACAGAAACGTAAACAAGGTGTTTAAACTGGACGTGTCAAAGTAAACGTTCTTTCACTCTTCCATTTGTCCTGTTGTTGGCAGACTCAAGTGAGTGGAGTCTGTCAGAAACTGAACACACATCTGTATACTGTATCAGTGTAGACAGCGTCAGTCATTATAATCTGAACACACATCTGTATACTGTATCAGTGTATCAGCGTCAGTCATTATAATCTGAACACACATCTGTATACTGTATCAGTGTATCAGTGTCAGTCATTATAATCTGAACACACATCTGTATACTGTATCAGTGTAGACAGCGTCAGTCATTATAATCTGAACACACATCTGTATACTGTATCAGTGTAGACAGCGTCAGTCATTATAATCTGAACACACATCTGTATACTGTATCAGTGTATCAGCGTCAGTCATTATAATCTGAACACACATCTGTATACTGTATCAGTGTAGACAGCGTCAGTCATTATAATCTGAACACACATCTGTATACTGTATCAGTGTAGACAGCGTCAGTCATTATAATCTGAACACACATCTGTATACTGTATCAGTGTATCAGCGTCAGTCATTATAATCTGAACACACATCTGTATACTGTATCAGTGTATCAGCGTCAGTCATTATAATCTGAACACACATCTGTATACTGTATCAGTGTATCAGTGTCAGTCATTATAATCAGAACACACATCTGTATACTGTATCAGTGTAGACAGCGTCAGTCATTATAATCAGAACACACATCTGTATACTGTATCAGTGTAGACAGCGTCAGTCATTATAATCAGAACACACATCTGTATACTGTATCAGTGTAGACAGCGTCAGTCATTATAATCTGAACACACATCTGTATACTGTATCAGTGTAGACAGCGTCAGTCATTATAATCTGAACACACATCTGTATACTGTATCAGTGTAGACAGCGTCAGTCATTATAATCTGAACACACATCTGTATACTGTATCAGTGTATCAGTGTCAGTCATTATAATCAGAACACACATCTGTATACTGTATCAGTGTAGACAGCGTCAGTCATTATAATCTGAACACACATCTGTATACTGTATCAGTGTAGACAGCGTCAGTCATTATAATCTGAACACACATCTGTATACTGTATCAGTGTAGACAGCGTCAGTCATTATAATCTGAACACACATCTGTATACTGTATCAGTGTAGACAGCGTCAGTCATTATAATCTGAACACACATCTGTATACTGTATCAGTGTATCAGCGTCAGTCATTATAATCTGAACACACATCTGTATACTGTATCAGTGTATCAGCGTCAGTCATTATAATCTGAACACACATCTGTATACTGTATCAGTGTATCAGCGTCAGTCATTATAATCTGAACACACATCTGTATACTGTATCAGTGTATCAGCGTCAGTCATTATAATCTGAACACACATCTGTATACTGTATCAGTGTATCAGCGTCAGTCATTATAATCTGAACACACATCTGTATACTGTATCAGTGTAGACAGCGTCAGTCATTATAATCTGAACACACATCTGTATACTGTATCAGTGTAGACAGCGTCAGTCATTATAATCTGAAGTGAACACACATCTGTATACTGTATCAGTGTATCAGCGTCAGTCATTATAATCTGAACACACATCTGTATACTGTATCAGTGTATCAGCGTCAGTCATTATAATCTGAACACACATCTGTATACTGTATCAGTGTATCAGCGTCAGTCATTATAATCTGAACACACATCTGTATACTGTATCAGTGTAGACAGCGTCAGTCATTATAATCTGAACACACATCTGTATACTGTATCAGTGTAGACAGCGTCAGTCATTATAATCTGAACACACATCTGTGTACTGTATCAGTGTAGACAGCGTCAGTCATTATAATCTGAACACACATCTGTATACTGTATCAGTGTAGACAGCGTCAGTCATTATAATCTGAACACACATCTGTATACTGTATCAGTGTATCAGCGTCAGTCATTATAATCTGAACACACATCTGTATACTGTATCAGTGTAGACAGCGTCAGTCATTATAATCTGAACACACATCTGTATACTGTATCAGTGTATCAGTGTCATTCATTATAATCTGAACACACATCTGTATACTGTATCAGTGTATCAGCGTCAGTCATTATAATCTGAACACACATCTGTATACTGTATCAGTGTATCAGTGTCAGTCATTATAATCTGAACACACATCTGTATACTGTATCAGTGTAGACAGCGTCAGTCATTATAATCTGAACACACATCTGTATACTGTATCAGTGTATCAGCGTCAGTCATTATAATCTGAACACACATCTGTATACTGTATCAGTGTATCAGCGTCAGTCATTATAATCTGAACACACATCTGTATACTGTATCAGTGTATCAGCGTCAGTCATTATAATCTGAACACACATCTGTATACTGTATCAGTGTAGACAGCGTCAGTCATTATAATCTGAACACACATCTGTATACTGTATCAGTGTAGACAGCGTCAGTCATTATAATCTGAACACACATCTGTGTACTGTATCAGTGTAGACAGCGTCAGTCATTATAATCTGAACACACATCTGTATACTGTATCAGTGTAGACAGCGTCAGTCATTATAATCTGAACACACATCTGTATACTGTATCAGTGTATCAGCGTCAGTCATTATAATCTGAACACACATCTGTATACTGTATCAGTGTAGACAGCGTCAGTCATTATAATCTGAACACACATCTGTATACTGTATCAGTGTAGACAGCGTCAGTCATTATAATCTGAACACACATCTGTATACTGTATCAGTGTATCAGTGTCAGTCATTATAATCTGAACACACATCTGTATACTGTATCAGTGTATCAGTGTCAGTCATTATAATCTGAACACACATCTGTATACTGTATCAGTGTATCAGTGTCAGTCATTATAATCTGAACACACATCTGTATACTGTATCAGTGTATCAGTGTCAGTCATTATAATCTGAACACACATCTGTATACTGTATCAGTGTATCAGTGTCAGTCATTATAATCTGAACACACATCTGTATACTGTATCAGTGTATCAGTGTCAGTCATTATAATCTGAACACACATCTGTATACTGTATCAGTGTATCAGCGTCAGTCATTATAATCTGAACACACATCTGTATACTGTATCAGTGTATCAGTGTCAGTCATTATAATCTGAACACACATCTGTATACTGTATCAGTGTAGACAGCGTCAGTCATTATAATCTGAACACACATCTGTATACTGTATCAGTGTATCAGCGTCAGTCATTATAATCTGAACACACATCTGTATACTGTATCAGTGTATCAGCGTCAGTCATTATAATTTTAACACACATCTGTATACTGTATCAGTGTAGACAGCGTCAGTCATTATAATCTGAACACACATCTGTATACTGTATCAGTGTAGACAGCGTCAGTCATTATAATCTGAACACACATCTGTATACTGTATCAGTGTAGACAGCGTCAGTCATTATAATCTGAACACACATCTGTATACTGTATCAGTGTATCAGCGTCAGTCATTATAATCTGAACACACATCTGTATACTGTATCAGTGTAGACAGCGTCAGTCATTATAATTTTAACACACATCTGTATACTGTATTAGTGTTTTCCTTAGCAGTGCTGCGTGCTTCAGAAACCCTCCACCTGTATAGTTCTGCTACGGGTTATTCACGTACGCTATATTGTACAACAGCAGCATGTCTTACTTGCTCACAGTAGCGTTTCGTGTATGTATTGGCAAGTCCCGTACTTGCTCTGCCACAGCAGCAGGAGCGTAGCAGATCTTTCCCGCCAAGACCAAACATACAACATTGTCATACCCATTATCATGCCAATCACTCCGAGAGTTGTCATGACAGAAATGAGACTAAGACGAAAGAAGAAAAGTTTATATTCTCCTTTCCAGATGTTTGATCCCATGAAATGCACTAATCTGTTTCCTGGATGTAAGATTTACCCGGCCTTGAGTGTTTTTTATCTGGCACGGAAACAAGGCGAGGGTTTAAGTGTTTTCTAAACGACTAAATCAAGAACTGAATGACGTAGCTCAGTTTTTGCTTTGAATCTCAAAATAATGTGTGCTTCACAATGTCCATTTCGGTCATAAACACACGTGCTTTTTATGAATGTTTTCAGCATCAAACACATTGGTTTGGGATCACCTGTGTCTGTGATTACACCGCATTTGAATGTTGCATGTCTGTGTGCCTTCTGACCGCAGGGATAAACAAAGCAGATGCTTTATTTGCGAGCGCAGAGGTTATTTATATTCACAAACACTGAGAACCAGAGCCAGAAACGGACAGGGCTGCAGGCTTACCCGTGCAGAGCGTGGAGCGCATGGGGTTCGTAGTGGTATCTCCCCTCATGGTGACGCACGTCGATGGGGATCGGAGAATGGAAAGTTGGGAAGATGTGATGAGGGCCTGAAAAAGAGAAGGAGAGAGAGAGAGAGAGTTGAGAAAAAGCCAGACTTTCAAAAAAGAAATTTCAAAGGCACCAGCGCTACAATAAAGTAACATGAATTTCAGAGCGCGCTGAGCAGTTTCGTGTAAAATATTGGCACTATCACACAAGAGTGGAGGAATAAATAAATAATCAAAGTATCCTAAGAAATCCTACATCCCCAACATAAAAGATATCCAACTGGGCTTTTGACAAAGACCTGCAGCTAGACGCTCTTTGAACTCACACAGATGATGGACGTTATGAAGGAAAAACCCATCGGGGACGCAAACTGGGGCTGACAGCACTGGGAGAACATTCCTCGGCCTCGGCTTCGCTGCCTCATGCCAACCGGATCATCTCCCTCCTGAACCGCGTTCCCTGCGCTTTACTGGCCCGACACCAGCTCAAAACGAAGGTGCCAGGGTGTCGTGAAATCAGAGGAGGTTCGGCCTTTGAAATCAAACACACTAACTAATGAGAGACTAAAAGCTGTTGCTTGTTGCCTCAGCGTTTTACAGTCTGGCGTTTCTTTTCATCATAACTCCTTTGGCTGGATCGTTTTATTTGAGCCCAAAGAGAATCAGAATCAGCACTTTCCTGTAATAAAGCCTCCGTTGGCTCGGGACATCCCGTTAAAGGTCAACAGGGCTTCATTAGCAGTTATGATAACGGGAAACCACAGTTGATGTTTGGGTGCAGCCGCACCAACTTTATAGTGCCATATGAGAAGAGCTGTTTGCAAAGTCTTAACTAGCTTTTCTTAATTAGTCTTTATTGCGCTCATTGTTTCTGGCTAAATTAATACATGATGTTAGTTAACTACATGATTTGTATTATCTTAGACCATTTCTTACATTTCACAGTCACCTCTGATAACAGATTACTCTAAATTGTTATGTAAAAACATGCTGCTTTGAAACTATATGTATTGTAAAAAACACTGTACAAATAAATGTGAATGAATGCATGAATGAAAACTCTTTTCATGCCCAGTGTAAAAATTTAAAAACTGATGGAAAAACAAACGAGTTTCAATGTGCATCACCTATGAACACTGGTACTAGTAATGCTTGACTTGGCAGGAATGAGAGGAGGGTCAGTGAATCAGCTGATCTCTGGACTGTATTAACATTCTTTAGGGCGGTAGCAGTGGGAGGGTGAGGGGTGACCCGGGGAGGTCAGGGGTCACGGGTCATTATCTACACCTGGGGTTCTCAGCAGCTCCTCCAGAGGATTCATACACTCAACAGAACCAGTGTGAGTCAGCAGTCTCTCTCTCTCTCTCTCTCTGCTTCTTTGTCACTTTGTTCCCCTTCAGAATGGCAGACAAGACCGTCCCAAAGGACAGGAAATGACCCGCTGCCTTTCCTGTCTCTCTCTCTTCATATTTACATAATGTAAAACTTAAAGGGATAGTGCACCCAAAAAGTAAAAGTGAAATCATTGAATCACCCTCATGTGTTCCAAACTTTTATTACTTCTTTCTCTGTGGAACATAAAAGGAGACATTTAGCAGAATGGTGGTGGAAAATTCCCAGTCAATAGTGACAAATTTTTGTTCCTCACACACACAACCAGGGCTTGACATTAATGTTTTTTTGGCTAGTGGTGTTCCAAAGTTACTAGCCACACTTTCACTGGCCACAATTTTGACATCGATACCATGGAGAAAACGGCCATATAGATATTTTTAATATTATCTCATAATTTGGCAGCAGGTATATTAGGCTGCTGTCACTTTAAGACCTGACGTGTGGATCCGTTATACTGTTACACATGCGTTTTCTTTCTCAACTGTATACGTTCACGTAAAACATAATTGACTGTGTTTATGTGAATACTCGCCAAGACCGGCATTTTGACATTATTTTAACTCAATTTAGTACTGAGAGACTGACTTTGGGTGTGAGCGAAAAAATCTTCTGGAATGAGTAAAATTATGCGCAATACGCGCAATCCCACGCTGAAATTCAAGCCCTGTAACATCAAAAATATTCATCCTGAGCAAATGAAAAGAGTGAGTGAGGAGAGGCGGGTTTGTGTGTCACTTGTGAGAGAGAAAGAGGAGCTGGTATCATGTATCTATTTTGAGGAAAATTTGTATTGGAAGCGTTTCAGATATTTCAGTATTGATATGAAGTGGAAGTTTGATATTTCTGACAACACTAAATTGCACTTAGTTATTTATTTCAGATGAGTTTTTACTACATGACTTTAGAAAGCTCCTTTTAAGGTGTTTTTTTGGTCCTTTTTAGGGCTTAACAGCCCCAGCCTTTGTTGTATGGAAAATAGCAGCGTGACATTCTGCTAAACATCTAATTTTGTGAAGAAAGAATGAAGAAGGAGGAACCACATGAAAGTGATTAATGGACTTCAATGCTTAACTTTTTAGGTGATCTTCCCTTTTAACTTGCCTTCAAGATTAGTTTTTTTTGAGTAAACTCAGCATGTTTTGTTCTGTTCTGATCTTAAAGTTTGTCAGCAGAGTTACAAAGTTACCACAGGAGACATTGAAACGCTGAGATCCAGGTGCACAAATTCTGTACATCTGACGTGACCATAAGCAATCTTTACTCTACAGTATTTGGCCTGTTTTTTTTTTTTTTTTTACAGTGGAATGCGTTTATAGTAGCTATTTTAGCTCTCTTTATAGTAGCTATTTGTCATGGAAAATGCCTCAGGTTCCCTTTAATTGATGAAAAACATCATAAAAACACACCTGACATGTGCAACCGTAATGTTGTTGAAAAAACAGAGCATCTAAACACTGGGTTTGACATGCGATTCTGACCTTTAACTAGTGAGAAAAGGAAACTTGACTGAGAACTTGCCTGTCGAAGGCCTGTAAAGAGTATAATCATGCTGGGTGTGAGAGGCACGCTAGCGTCCACATTCATCGCCCGGTCGCAGTTAATGCCCCATTACTAATGCAGCGGGTGAATTACTGGATGGGAAGAGAGGTCGAGGACAAAGAGAAAGAGTGAAGTGGGTCAGCAGAACATGACGGAGCCGCTGCTGGGATTCTCAAGGACCACCGCATGAATCCTAATCACGCGGGTCCGGTTAAGGCGACTTTAATCACGATGTTGCCTGATGCACAAATAAAACACAAACTAGGGTAATTGGAAGCATGAAAAATACACAACTTAAACCCAAACACTGCAGAACGTTTGCAGTGGCGTAAACACCCCTGACCAAAATAAGACGGCGGCGAACGTGAACCCGCCCCGGTCCCTGTCATTAGAACGACACGTTACCCCGCAGCCTCATTCATCTGTGCCCGCCCTCAATTATCCACATTACCACTGTTATTTCCAGCCGTCGCATTTTTCATGTCAGCACAAACACCCACCCCGTTTGTGACCCGCTCTCGTCCAGGCCCCCGTCACCGGAGGAGCGGGCAGGATTATTCGATCATGCCGACAGCTCCATTGTTCCTCCGCAACGGGAAGAACAAAAGAGGATCGCTCTGGAGAGTTCAAGAGGCACGTTTACCAGCTTCACTGAGCTCTATCCCCCAGGGCTGTGGCGCGCACTGGAGTTTCCGCCAAGACCCTCGCATCTATTAGTTTTTAGGTGATAACATTTGTTTTCACATCTGGGGGAACGGCACAGCGGGGTGACGCACTTTTTCAGTGTCGGCTCCAGAGCGGACGACTTTCTCATGCACTTCTTCACCTGGCCAATGCTTAGCGTTCAAACACGGGGCATTTCTATAAAGTTCCAAAAAGGGGGTTAAAAGAACCATTTTTTGGTTTCTAAGGGCGTTTTCACACCTGAAAGTCTGCACCAAGGTCCGAACCAAAGTTCACGTTTTGATACATTTTATACTTTCAGAAAGTTTTGGTTTGGTTTCACACTGCAGTTATGCGAGCGCACTACAGAACTTTACTATCATACTTGCGTCCTGTCGTCATCATCTGTGTGGGCTGCATCTTGACATTGATTGGTTTGTAAATGGACGTGCGTCTGACGTCAGCGTGTCGTCAATTCGGCGGGTAACTTTGACAACATGAATGAACAGACGCATATCGTTGCAACTATATTGTTATTTTTATGGCACCCACCAACTATACACAAGGTTTCACACCTGTCATTTTGATTCGGACCAAACTGGAAAGTCCGAAAGTCCAGAGCAAACAAGGTATGTGTGAAAGGGCCCTAAAGAACCATTTTTTCCACTACAGTATCGGTGCAATGGAAAGGTTCCATGGATTTTAATGGTTCTTTATAGAACCATCAATGCCAATAAAGAGCAAGAGGATAAAAGTCATCCATCTTAACTCTTTCTGATGTCAAACAGCTGTGACTATTCTCAATTCGATTCTGAATGGCACACAACTCTGATATCCTACAGTTTTACGAGCAATTAGTTATATATATGAAGAAGAAAAAAACATAAACAGAGAGTTAACCCTTCTGAAAAGAAACATAGCTTAAACCAGCCTACGGTAGCTTGCTGGTCCAAGCCGGTTTCCACTGGTCAGGTTTTTGAGCACATGCTCAACTAAACCATCTTAGGCAAGAGCGTAGGAGGGTCTTGATCAGATAAACGTTGTCCCTCTTAACTCTAAACGCCTCTTTCTGATGTCATTCATCTTTGAATATTCGGGCCAAACAAACACAACCCCTCTCGTCTTTGTTGTACCCTAATCCCAGGATCTAAAAGGGGTAAATGGTTTCGTTTTACAGGAAGTACTCGGCAACAATAATGGCCCTTTGAGTGGCCGGGGTCTTAGAGCGCAATTAAAAAGCTTTGGGCATTACTCATAGAATCAGGAGGGGAAATTAGACAGGAAATTCCTGTAGAATAAGCTGGCCTCAGGCCTAACCAAACATCGCCATGCCATCCACGACACACCAGCAGACCCAGCGTTGCAGTGCATTCTGGGATTTGACCTGCTAACACTGGGTTGTGCAAAACGCAGAATTGAAGAACAAGGTTCCTTTTGAGTCATGAGTGTAAGTTTGAATTAAGTAGCAACAAAGCACAGGAAGTTGAATTAGAATGACAGGAAGAGGAATCTATCTATCTATCTATCTATCTATCTATCTATCTATCTATCTATCTATCTATCTATCTATCTATCTATCTATCTATCTATCCATCTATTTATCCATCTATTTATCCATCCACTATCCATCCATCCATCTATCTATCTATCTATCTATCTATCTATCTATCTATCTATCTATCTATCTATCTATCTATCTATCTATCTATCTATCTATCTATCTATCTATCTATCTATCTATCTATCTATCTATCTTATCCATCCATCCATCCATCCATCCATCCATCTCTATCTATCTATCTATCTATCCATTGCCTGTCCATCCATCTATATGGCCTATAAACCTTCAAACTTTAAAGCTTTCTACACTTGTTCTTTTTTCCTCTTCAAATTTTCAAACAAGGCTTTGTCAAACCAACATGCTGGTCTTGACAAACTTCACTTGTCTAGTTAAAAATTACAGTTGAATTACAATTAATTTTAAATCTACTTCCTACTTGCATCCCGTTTATAACCTCAACTCAAATTAGGAACTGAATTGGAGTGTAATAAGCATTCTTAATTCAATTCTAAACTATGCACATCCCCGACTTCTTAGTTTTAGGAGCATTATATTATGTGCAATTAGTTATTTATGGAAATGAAACATAAGCGGAGAGTGAACCCTTCTGAAAAAATAGCCTAACTCAACTCATCAGGCTGGTCTGTTCAGATGGTTTTGCACACTTGATCAGCTAAACCACATAACCAGCAAACATTCTTGCGCACTGAGTCCGAAATTTACGTATGCGTTTTTTCGTATTGGGGATTCGGTGGCTCTGAATTGTCAAAACACCATTCAAACTGCTCGCTTCGGATGCGAAAAAGGCAGAAAATCGAACCCGATCCGATAAAAAAAAAAAAACGAAACGAAAAAGAGGGAGTGTGCAAGCGTGATTGACATAACGTGAGGTCGTATTTATTTTTTAACGTGCGAAAATTTCGGACACGAATTTCAAACTCAGTGTGCAAGAACCTTTAGGCTGATTTAAGACAGCATTGATTTTCCAAACAGGCCGAAAAAAAGTGCATCACTTCCAAATCTTGTTAACTAGTAAGTCTCTAGTAAGCCCAGCGTGCTGGAGGTAAAACAGAAGGACAAACAGAGAGTGAGACGTGTGTTGTTAGCATGCTGTTTGTGTAATCTAGGTACTTAAGACCGCAAGAGTCTCTAAGACTGATTACTGCACGTCGTGATCGGCCCGCCACCTCAAGCCCTGATTTATCACCTCTGCTCGTAATAGTGCTGCTTAACACACAGGTTTGTCCAGATTAAGTAATTACCTTAAAGCTGAAGTTTATTATCTTTAAGACTATAGTGCTATGATAAAAAGAGCCCTGTCGGAGAGACAGAGAGAGCAGGGGCGCTGATGGCGAATGAATAAGGGCGATAATTAAAATGCGATGCATTAAAGTGGCGTTTCTGCGGGCGCCGTCAGCGCGAAGGGTTTCTTACATTCATATTAGCCGTGCAGAACCGCTCCAAGGGGGCGACGGGATAACAGCTGGCCCAGAGCCGCAGCTGAAGCCAGGGATTACTCTAGTGCACATCTGTAAATTAAACAAGGCTCATTTAGAAAAAGAGCACAATTGCACCTGAATCCATCCATTGTGTTTTTGTGGGGTCACGGGTAACTAGACTCTTAACTAGTGTGCGGTTTAAGCTGCTTTACTTCACTTAAAGTCAACATGAAACACCTTTGACTTGAGTAATTAGTGGACTGCCAAGACTGATATATCAGCTGACATTTGGCTTTTTTTTTAATTATTTTCGTTTTTCTGTTTTGCCGTGAAGTGTCGGACTTTTGTTTTGACATCACCGGGACTTTTATTTTGACATCGTTCATGTAATTTGTCGTCTTCGTTAGTTTACGGTCTTTGTTTAACAGTTTTGTCTAAAAAACAGACAAAATTAGATAAAACTCTTATAGAAAGAAAGCGAACGGTATATGAAAAAAGTATAATAGCGTTTGCATTTCTATTATTAGTAAGAGAAAGGCAAACGCTATAATATATTCTCATATACCGTCACCAATCAGCAAATATGCATATGTATTATTTGTATAAACATTTAATTCTATGAACATTGCAAATTTTGGTAAATCCACCTGTCTTATATTATATATATATATATATATATATAAAACAAACAATAATATAATGAAACAGTTTCTGTCGAAAGTATAAATTTAGGTATTTATCATGTTCAAATATTTTTTTGTACACTGATATATTTTTCAATGAATTATTTCTAATTTAGTAAACGTGTAAAACAAATATACATTGCAGCAATAGTTACGAATGCATATCTTTTAATTTTAAAGTCTGATATATATCAGCTTTATATCGGCCACCTTCCTTTCTAAGAAATCGGCATCAAAAAAATCCATTTCAGTCGATCACCATCTGTAATAGAATAAAAGTTGTATTTCATGTTGATTTAAAGCCGGGTGTTTGGTGTCATATAACAGCGAGAGGTCAAGACAAGCATCCTTGTGTCTCTGATGGATGGCTTTAGAGGCACAGAATAGCTCCTGCTTCACGCTCGCCGCCGCTCGTCTCTGGCTCTGGCTCTTGAGGATCACAATTGTGAGAAGAACTAAAATAGAGCATCTGGAGGATCAGCACTCAGGAGCGCCGGAGCGGAGCGGACACCACGGGCCGGGACGCTGGCCAGACGCGGGACGGGTATCTGCTATCACAGGGCAATGTGTTCAGGCACAGGAGGACAGGACTGTGTGTGTGATGATAGCTGGGGTTCGGTTATGCCCGATGGAAAAGACATCTTAAGATGATAATTGTGTTTTGAACATTCGTTAGTTGACTGTCTAATGTGAATGGGTTTGAGTAGCTTGTAACTTGTTTGTTTGATGCTCCAAGATGATCTTATGATGTTATCATGTTCCAAAACAGTTTATTAATTATTTTTAGTACTATTGGTTATTAATTTATATAGCTAAAGCTTTTTTTTACTCATAAACAGAATTATGATTACAAATATATATATATAGTAATATTAAAAATTATTGTTTTAAATATTTTAGTAATTATTATTATTGAAATATTATAATTATAAAATGTAAATAAAATATTAAACAAAATTACAAATATTATTATTGTAATATTTCACTGTAAAACAAACACGTGTATTTATGTATATAATTTTATTTTACAGCACAACTTTAAAATTACAATACTAATATTTTTGGCTGTCTCTGAAACATCCAGCACATTTATTTATTTAACTAAATCACAGCCATATCGCAGTTTCGATTGTGTTTTGAACATGGGTTAATGAGCTGATGAGTAGAATCAGGTGTGTTTGATTCAGGAGACAAAGAAAACGTGCAGTGTTGGGGGTCCTCCAGGACAGGTTTGAAAACCACTGTTCTAAGGTATTTTGAGTGGTTGCTATGGTGTTGCTAGGGTGTTCTAAGGTATTTTGGTTGGTTGCTATGGTGTTGCTAGGGTGTTCTAAGGTATTTTGGGTGGTTGCTAGGGTGTTCTAAGGAATTTTGGGTGGTTGCTATGGTGTTGCTAGGGTGTTCTAAGGTATTTTGGGTGGTTGCTAGGGTGTTCTGGGTGGTTGCTATGGTGTTCTAAGGTATTTTGGGTGGTTGCTATGGTGTTGCTAGGGTGTTCTAAGGTATTTTGGGTGGCAACACCCTAGCAACACCATTTAAGTGACATTTAAATACACAAAGCGCCAGACCAAACTGCGTTCTCGTAACTGAAAGAGATACAAATATCCCAGGGGAGAATCTCCTCAATCTGAGTGATGATCCTCGAACTGCAGGAAAAAAAAAAAAACTTTTTCTATGAGATGCAAACTCAGAACATCTGTACTGAGATGTGCGGGCAAATTCGATTCGCTTTCAGAACGTGGGTTTATTTTATACAGTGACTCACAGTGCATCTTCATTCGGTCTCATGTCGTTCCCACAATCTCACAGCAGAAGCTTTTTCTCTGGCATGTGAAGATCTGAATGAGAAACATCTGTCGGGTGCAGTCAGTCTCGCTCTTAGCAGGGGATTGTGGGTAATCAGCACACTCTGCAGGAGGGCCCCACGTTTACTGTGTGTTTGAGTCTTCAGAAAGAGACTCTCACAAGAATCATTCTTCTGTCGATTTCCTTTCTTTGTATTGGTTTAATGTTTGCTGTGGCACTTCATCATGTTTAGATCAGGCTGAGGGCTGTAAAATCAATGTTTGCATGGTGCAAATAGAAGCCAAAGGTTAAACACTTGAGTATATATACTTGTCTTCACACAAACACACGTGTTCCTTGAGCTCTAATCCCTCTAAGCGAAGTGTAAAGTTGATTAAGTCTTTCTGGACTGCTCATAAACACATCTCAAACATCTGCTAACGTGGTTTAGAAGCTCTCTACTAAACGGCCTTTTGACCTTTCTGCTCAAATTCAACATCTTTGTGCGGTTGTTCGCGTAACACAAATGAGCGCATTTATGAATTGAGCGTAAAACAGTGAGAAACAGACCAAAATGTATGTAAAAGTATAAATAATTTAGTCTGCATGGACTAAATGGTTGGAAAAAGGCGACAGGTCATTCTCGTACTGATAAATACACAAATAACACATTGTTTACTGAGAAAATGTGCTTTCTGAAAAACGTGCATTGTTTTTAATGGTGCTATTTGAATAAAATTGATGACTGGCAATGCTTTACTCTTATTTTTTGCGGCAATCGTGCTAAAAAAAAAGCACGAATTTCCAGACTAAATCAATTAAAGGCTCATTGAACCTCTGGTTTGATCTTTAGGTGTGCGGGTCAATTTCTTTCTTTTAGAAAATTTGATTAAAATTTCTCCCCAGAGAACGAAAGACAGAAAAATAAAAGGTATTAAAGATCTCTGATGTCTGTCTGGAGCATCGTGAACAGTTAATTGAAGCTGTTTAATTGAATAATTAACATTGCTGAAGGCAGAACGTGTCGATTAATGAGAGACGAGTGTGTTGACCCTGTTTCGTCGTGGCCTGGTTTGGGACACACTGTAATTAGCTTTTACACTCTCGTGTCGAGCCGAAGACGAAGCGTGCAGACGCTGTAATAAACCTCAGAGTGTGTTACAACTAAACTAACTAGTCTTTAGCTCCGTACTTGCTTTATTGCACTGTTTTAAAGCTAGTAATGGTTGGACTTTTTGTTGGCGTGACCAGGTCCAAAATCAGCCAAAGATGACAAATGTACAATCTTTCAAATGACAATATTTGTAGTGTTGACTGTCTATGAAACACACAGTGCATATAAAAAATATATATATTTGAAATATTTTGTGCAATAAAAAAAAAAAGTTTGCTGTATTGTTTATAAGTTTGCACAATTTGACCAAAAAGGTTATGTCAATATTACTTTAAAATAATTATTATTATTATTATAAGTAGTACATAATACAAACTAAATAAATATTATTATTGTAATATTTAGCTGTAAAATAAAAAAAAATTTATTTAAGGTTATTAAATAATAGTAATATTAATGACAATAATTTTATTTTACAGTTCAATTCCAATAGTAATATTTTTTGGCTGTCTCTGAAACACACAGCACTTGCATTTATTAAATAATTATATTTCATTATAGTGCAGCCCTTCCCATTTGCTCATTTTTTTAATTGCTAATTGGCAATTTCTTGCATTGAAAACACTGCAAATAAATGTGAAGTTCTGAATTTTAATTTCGGCAATTTACACAGTGACCCAGCAACACACAGAGCTAAAAGTGTAGTAGTTTAGTAGCTAATCATCAGCACTGGAGTTAATTATTGTTAAACAAATAATTGTTAAACATCTATTTAAGAGCTAATGGTTGGATTTTTTGTGACCTGGTCTAAAAACAGCAT
>NW_026606939.1:715000-727052 GCF_029890125.1 Rhinichthys klamathensis goyatoka
TTGAATCATAAACTGAAAGAAGCAGCTGCCTGAGTTTAATAGTTTCTTTGGGTTGGTTCGGGTCAGTAAAGATGAGTGCGCGGGTCGCTGTATGAAAAGAGCTCGTAATCTCAAATCTCTCATTAATGGGGCAGGCGTTAGTCGGAGATCACATGACAAACTTCACCATATTAACATGAAGTCGATTGAAGATAATGAACCTAAAAAATTGTACAAAACTAGATTTTTACGTTTTCTGAAGAATATATTGGTGCAAAAAAATTATTTTGCTATTCATTTTTGAGCACAAATATCTAAATTCTTACATCAAGATACATTTACTTGACATGTGAGATGAGAAAAGGGGAAAACATGTCATTTTGGTTCTCAAGTATCTTGATTTAAGAATGTTTAGACATTTGTATTGGAAAACAAGACAAAAATACTGAGAAAGAAAATCATGTTTTGGCAGTGTGGTTATTAATATCATAGTTATAGAGAGGGAAACCTGATGGAAAATCTTTTAGGAAAAGTCCTAATGATTCATCTGTTCTCCTCAGAGTTGGAGAATGCAGAACGTCCTTGCGGTTCTGCTCGAAGGTGGGACCTAATTTAACCAAATATCAAATATCCACCTCATTTTATCCACCTCTCCGTGAATGTATGGAGATAAATGACAGCATTTTCCTCTCGGAGAGGAACCTGAAGGGCGTTGAGTTGGTCTACAAAACCAGATGAAGGATAAAATCCCAGAGACTTGCATTCAGGAAGAAGGGACTCGAGACACATTATGGGTTCTTCTGACAATACAATGCTGAATAAAGGCCTAGTTTTTGTTATTTTTGGACCAAAATGTATTTTCGATGCTTCAACACATTCTAACTAACCCACTGATGTCACATGGACTCCTTTGATGATGTCTTTATTTCCTTTCTGGACAAGGACAGTATACCGTACATACATTTACAATGGAGGGACAGAAAGCTCTCGGACTAAATCTAAAATATCTTAAACTGTGTCCTGAAGATGAACGGAGGTCTGACGGGCTTGGAGCGACATGAGGGAGAGTCATTAATGACATCATTTTCATTTTTGGGTGAACTAACCCTTTAATTAGCTAGGCACGCTTTGACCGGTTAGTGCACAAAACATGGATAAACTACAATCGGTAAACATGCCAACTGTGTAAAACATATTTATATCGTTAACATTTTATATAAAACTGCCTTATGAGTCATTTAAATTCTTATAGTTTTAATTTGAATGTTGATTATTAAATAAATGTGATTAATTGATCATTAAATTAAAAAAAATCAGTTGTCGGATAAATGAAAACTTTGATTTCAGCTTCAGTCAGATGAACTCATGGCATCATAATATTGCATTTCTGTAGTAAATTATTAAAGAATTCCTCTATTTCAGATAGACACACAACTGTTTTTGGTCAGAATAAAGAAGCATGAATGGTTTTTCTGCACTGATGTTTTCTGTATCCCGTTATTTTCCCAGCATACACTCACTCAGCTTTGATTTCTGAGGATAAAAACAAGGATCAAGAAGGAATAATTTCATGGGTGCAGTTTCAACACTAAAACTAAAGTTATACACGAATCTAAAGTCGGACAGAAATGAAACGGGTCTGTCGGAGTCGTCAACGTAACCAGGATAATTGGAGCGTTCAGAACAAATAACGAGTACTTTGTCGGTTTACCCAGAGCGTCTGGTTTATTTTTCCTCCACATCTGGCTGACGTGTGGGTAACGTGCGGTCGATGCCACACTTCTCCTCAGGGTTTCACAGGCAATGCCTAATTCCATTTCAACGTTTAGTTGGTTGTGCTTTATTTTGCAATCAAATTGAGCAATTCAAGTGTTTTTTTCTTATACAAAAAATCTGTTTATTTTTTTTAGACACACAGACCTCTGAAATCTCAACAATGGTGACAATTATAAAGAATGTTGCAGTGCATTCTGGGTGCCACCAATCAAAACTCATTCATTTTCTTTCTTTTTTTTGTTGTTGCAAAAACAGTAACTTATACAAGCTAAAAAAGCAATTAAAGTTGAAGCTAAAGTAAACATGAAATCAAAATTAATTTTTTCCTGAACCAACATGACTTTATTTCTTCTGCAGAGAACAAAAAAAGATATTTGCAAGAGTTTAAACTAATTTGGACCCCACTGACTTTCATTGTGTGGAGTTTCATTGGGGGAAAAAATGAATATTCATTAAATGTTTATGTAAAGTTATAAAAATATAAGAATATTAAAATAATAGATTCAATTTGATTAAATTTGAAATTACAATATAAAATATATAGAAATATTTAATGTTAGGTGCAATTGATCACAAATAATTAGAGAAAAATCTGTGATTAATTAGTCATATTTTAATTGATTGACAGCACTTATATAGTGTATATATATAGCCTATATATAAAATGACAATATAAAAATATATTAAAAACTTTCATGTTGCGATTAATCACAATTAATTACAGAAAAATGTGTGAATAATTAGTTATTTTTTAAATTGATTGACAGCACTAACATATATATAAATATAAATATAAAATATTTTTTATATAGAAATACTTTACATAAAATATATATATTTTTAAATCATTTTTTAATGAATGCATTCATCAGTGCACGCTCTTTTTTTTTCTAAAGACAAAAATGTTCATGCAATCATGATTTCAATGCATAATTATTGTATTCACCTCATTCGATCTGTGCTCCTTGAACAAACACATGAACAAAACATGCGTGTCTTCTGCTTGTGGAGCCACGTTTAGCAGACGTTTCTTTACGTAATATCTGAAGATGTCATTGCATTAATTATCTTCACTCATTAATACAGGCGTCAGCATCTCAGAAAGACACCGTCCCGACATGCAGAAACCGCAAAACTCATCCAGCGCGCGTCACGCCGGAGGAATGCTCCTCTCACAGCTTTACACCCTTGGATGGTTCAGCTCCGTTTGTGTTTCCTAAAGGACAGATTATAGAGCTGAATCCTGGCAGCGTTTCTAAAGTCACCCGAGGCCACACAGAAGAGCCTTCGCAACGCTAACCTGAACCAACACCAGGAGAGAGCCGTGAGACATCAATCAGACGAGAGCGAGCCGAAGATGACAGGCTAATAACACGAGTACAGCGCAGGTAAATCACAGCAACACGCCAAACACCTGCAGGCCTTCAACACACACCATACAGAGATGTTCCTGCTCTCACAGATCTCAGTCAAGCTCCAAACCTTCTCCTAAAATACACCTGAGGAGAAATAAGACACCATAGTCTTCATACACTAATGAATGTGGAGAGCAGGTCAGATCCTTTGGTGAGAAATGTTTGAGATCATATTCAGACTTTTAATTGCAGACTCTGGATTTTGCATGGTTGGAGATCGTATCTGAAACTCTAAAGGAGACACACGTGAGATTTCTGGGGTCTTTTTCTCAAGAAAAACAGATGAGAAGCAAAAGACTTCAGCAAAATGACCTGTTTATCTCACTGCTGTCTAGCAGAAACAAGTTAGAAATAAAAATATGTTTTTTTTCTATGGTGCCTGACTTCAGTTCACAACAAAACAACAAACTAATTGATCAACATAATTGAAATAATAATATAATATAATATAATAAATCAAGTTGAACTAAATGAAAATGAGAAATGTTGCTTTAGCAACTAACTCATGTTAATTCTATTTAAGTAACAATTTTTTTTAATGGTTTTAGTGCAAGGGCCGCGCATGGAAACATTTTTAAATAAATCAATGCAAATCTGGAAATAAATACATGCGGGAAATAATAAATAAATATAAAAATAAATGAACGCTTAAATAGATGTAAAAATAAATAAACTATAAATAAATATAAAAATACATGTAAAATAAATAATAGTTAAAAAGAAAATAAATAAATGTAAAAAATAATACAGAAAATGATAAATGAAGGAAAGGGATGATAAAACAATTAATTCAGGATTACATTTGAATTAAAAAAAATATCATATTTGTTTTATCAAGTCATTTATTCCTTTATTAATTGTCCTATTATTACATTTTATTTATTTTGCTATATTAATTTATTTTTAAATTTCTACACGTTTGGTCCTCAATGTGGTCTAATCAATATTTTTTACCATGTGACACTGAAGACTGGAGTAATGATGCTGAAAATTCAGCTTTGATCACAGGAATATATTACATTTTATACTATATTCAAAATAGAAAACAGTTCTTTTGAATTGCAATAATATTTCGCAGTTTTTACTGGGGTTTTTTTAATCAAAAATCAAATATATGCAGCACTGATGGGTTAGTTGGGTTAGAGGTTGCAATATTTTGTGTCGCACAGAAACGGGCCTGTAAACTCCCACAGAGCAGCTTCTGTTGGGAATACTGGAGATCTTCAGGCATGGAAGTGTGTGCTCCGTAAATCCCAGAGGTGGAGGCGTCTCCGAGGAGAGCAGCGCATTTACAGTCGGGAAAACAAGACAGAGAGGGATAAATAGATCCATGCTGCGAACATCCAAATCCCGCCAAGCGTTCATATATCTCTCCAACACTTGTAAACGGGCCGGATTTGGGCCTGTTGTTTTTGGGGAACTCTTGTCTGTGTGAGACTGATGTCTCCAGACGTCTCCCGAAAGCTCACCATCACTCCGACCGAAGCCTTTGATGCATGAATCCACCGTTCCAGCGCAACAAAGAATATCAGATACACTTAATTGCAGTGTTTCATTGAGCACATCTGGTTTTTGCTCGCATCTTTCTTCATTCTTGGCTGTATCGCATTATTATAATGCAGCCAAACCCTGTGAGGTCATAATAACATCACGCCATCCCTAAACAACATGTGTTCGATGGAAAGTGTGTGAAAACTCTTCAATCTCTCCGGCGTTTTAATTATTTCAGTGGATAACAACGTGGCATGCTCTCTGATATATAATGTATAAAACCCTTGCGGTTTAAGTGCAGTGTTTGATATAAGGCTTGACTTTTTCCTCTTTTTCTTTCTTGTGATTTCTGGGCTCGCCCGAGTCTCTTTTAATGACTGAAACAACCTCTTTCTTTCTCGCTAAAGAAAAAGAGGGGGGGGGGGAAGAAGCCCTTGTGTATCTGAAGTTGATTTTTATCCGGCAATCAGAACGGCCCTCTATAAATAGACTCCGAAATGTGCGGGCGAGCGGCTTGGAGTGTGTATATCTAATCTTTCTCTCTTTCTGGGCCCCAAATGAAATCTCAGATTAAAGAGACGCGAATCGCACAGAGCCATCAAGCTAAATGTTTACAAAATGTATGTAACCTGCAGAGCCATTACCGCCGCGCACAAAACTGCTTCCATGTGGGCGAAAAATGGAAATAATTGGCATCTTTGTTACAGCGGCGGCGCTCTCATTACGTGCATATGGTGCTGTTCATGAGACGAGGGAAAAACGGCGTTTATTCTGGATTAAATCTAATGGCCACTAATGTACACTTCCAAAAAAACAACAACATGGTAATACTGTGGTTTACATGGTAATGTCCATGGTACTTTTTGTAAGGAAAATGTGCACAGCGAATCCAAGTTGGGAACAAGTACAGGACACAAACAAAACACCTGAAACATCACATGAGTGACACTGGTGTGTTTTTAAATGCCATTTCCCTGAATTTAAATCAGAATCAGTTATAGAAAACTGTATTTTTTAGGTAGAAAATAAAAGTTTGTCAAGACGATGGATAGATAGAACGATAAACAATGGATGGATGGATGATCGATAGATAGATAGAACGATAGATAGAACGATAGAACGATAGATAGAACGATAGATCGATAGATAGATTGAACGATAGAACGATAGATAGATTGAACGATAGATAGATGGTAGATAGATAGATAGATAGATAGAACGATAGATTGAACGATAGATAGATGATAGATAGATAGATAGATAGATAGATAGATAGATTATAGAAAGATAGATAGATAGATAGATAGAACGATAGATAGATAGATAGATAGATAGATAGATAGATACTGTAGATAGATAGATAGATAGATAGATAGATTATAGATAGATAGATAGATAGATAGATAGATAGATAGATAGATAGATAGATAGATAGATACTGTAGATAGATAGATAGATAGATAGATAGATAGATAGATAGATAGATAGATTATAGATAGATAGATAGATAGATAGATAGATAGAACGATAGATAGAACGATAGATAGAACGATAGATAGATGACCGATAGATAGATAGATAGATAGATAGATAGATAGATAGATAGATAGATAGATAGATAGATAGATGATAGATAGATAGATCCTGTAAATAGATAGATAGATAGATAGATAGATAGATAGATAGATAGATAGATAGATAGATAGATAGATTATAGAAAGATAGATAGATAGAACGATAGATAGATAGATAGATGATAGATAGATAGATCCTGTAAATAGATAGATAGATAGATAGATAGATAGATAGATAGATAGATAGATAAATAGATAGAAGGATAGATAGATAGATAGATAGATTATAGAAAGATAGATAGATAGATAGATAGAACGATAGATAGATAGATAGATAGATAGATACTGTAGATAGATAGATAGATAGATAGATTATAGATAGATAGATAGATAGATAGATAGATAGATAGATAGATAGATAGATAGATAGATAGATAGATACTGTAGATAGATAGATAGATAGATAGATAGATAGATAGATAGATAGATAGATTATAGATAGATAGATAGATAGATAGATAGATAGATAGATAGATAGATAGATAGATAGATAGATAGATAGATAGATAGATAGATAGATAGATAGATAGAACGATAGATAGAACGATAGATAGAACGATAGATAGATGACCGATAGATAGATAGATAGATAGATAGATAGATAGATGATAGATAGATAGATCCTGTAAATAGATAGATAGATAGATAGATAGATAGATAGATAGATAGATAGATAGATAGATAGATTATAGATAGATAGATAGATAGATAGATAGATAGATAGATAGAACGATAGATAGATGACCGATAGATAGATAGATAGATAGATAGATAGATAGATAGATAGATAGATAGATAGATAGATAGATAGATAGATAGAACGATAGATAGATTATAGATAGATAGATAGATAGATAGATAGAACGATAGATGACCGATAGATAGATAGATAGATAGATAGATAGATAGATAGATAGATAGATAGATGACCGATAGATAGATAGATAGATAGATAGATAGATAGATAGATAGATAGATAGATAGATAGATAGATAGATAGATAGATAGATGACCGATAGATAGATAGATAGATGACCGATAGATAGATAGATAGATAGATAGATAGATAGATAGATAGATAGATGACCGATAGATAGATAGATAGATGACCGATAGATAGATAGATAGATAGATAGATAGATGATAGATAGATACAGTAGGTACTCAACCAGAATGCCTATTACCGCCGCGACTCGTGCCGCGGCAAATCCACCGCGGCAAAAATAAACTAGTCGCATTTCAAAGTCCTTCGCGAAATGACCGCCAGGTGGCGCAAAGGGGCATTTAGCAAAACAGCCGCAATTGCCGCATTTTGAAACGGGCTAATGTCAATTAACAGTAAGGATGAAATAGTTGAGACTGATTGAATATGTAAAAAATTAAATTGAGCGTCAGCGTCAGTTCTGGCAGGCCAGGTAGTCAAGCCGCTGCTTATGCTATTTGCTATCAACACTGTCCCGTCAGCTGATCTGCTCCAGCTGAGCTGCATTAGCCGGTTAACCCTCTGGGGACCAGAGTGTTTTTGGGGCCCTTGGGATGTTTTGACATGCACTGACATTTGTGCTTTTTTCAGTTATTTATAAACATGTTAATGGCAAAGGTGTAAATTCACTCTATATAGCACAAACTTGGCTACCATGAGATCTGAGCAACATGTATGTACATGTTTGTATTTTTAATAGAATAATGTTTATGCGTGGTTATTGAAAAAAATAAAAATGAAAGTTGCTGAAATAAGACCACAAAACACATATTGATTATTTCTTCACAAGACTTTTGAAAATTGTATCACATAGCCTAGAATATTTGCTCCAAAACTATGTGAGAATCATCCTGACTACTCATTCAGATAAGTCAATAAAGTCTTTTACATTTTTAATGACGTGTTTTGTTTGAGAAAGCTTTATGCAGGAGGCTTGATCTCTCATTAATATGTATGGCATTCCACACCTGAGAAAGACAAAGACCCTCCCATAATGGCCCTATTAGGTGCTATCAGGCCATATCATTACAGGAGCCTTGCACAAAGAATGAGGAGATTTAAAAAAGAATGGCTTTTAGATTGTTTGGATATTATAAGGAAAATACAGGGTGCATACGTCTGGACACTTCTATCACACACCCTTCACCATATAGACATGGTTTTATTTCAGTTCAAAGTTCAAAGTTAGAGTTGGAAACATCTTGAAAAGAAAATTGTCTTTCTCCATAAATGTCTTAGTTTGATCATACATATTTCAAAGTTGAGGATTCATTATTTTGATATAGCTTGAACAAACACTATAACATCTTAGTTGATTAGTTTATTGACAAAACATACTATATATTTAACATATGAGCAGAAACTCCTAAAAAAGCTTATTTGATGTCTATTTTAGAGTAAAAACTTTATCCAAAACGAGTCAACGAAATGTTGTCTGTTATTTAGTCTGTAACAGTGCGTATCTGTGCGTTCATTCATTCATTCACACACACACACACAAACTGTGTGACACAAACATGATTCACATTTAACAGTATGCTATTTTTCCGTTTACAGACACTACGTTATTCTATATCGCGATTAGAACAAAGCACTTGCAAAAAACACTTACTTCTCAGCTGAATCTGTTCATCCTCGAAGTGAAAATAACCCAGTGGTAAATGTCCCAGGATTGTTCCACATATAGCCGCGCAAGACGACAGTAGATTAATCTGACTAAAAAATAATGTGTGTTTTCAGAGTTTATGGGCGTTAACGCGTCTCAATGTGTTGCTTCACATATTTGCGTTTGAATAGCGCGTGCTCTCCGTGGGCGTGTCACATTACCAGAGATAATCAGCTGAGAGAACGATAATGAGACGGGCTGACACGTCTCTCTTTTTATATAGATGACATAAACGGAGAATAATAATTTTAGTTTTGAATCGGATCATTTAAAAGTACAAACTCAAATGATTTAAAAGATATATTGCTTATGGCTGGGTGAATAGTATTAGCTGAGTTGTGTTGAAGATTAGAGACGTGCTCCAGAAAAAAAGTTCACGGTGACCGAGAGGCAGAACGCACACCCTGTTTATTTTCTTTATTTTACAAAAGCACAATATTTTATTTCGATTGTATGTGGGCACATAAAAAAGTAGACATTTAACAGATTATTTTCTCATATTTCTTAACTCTATATGAACAGAAATGATGGTAGTACTTTAAGTCTATTTTTCTGCTATGTGAAAAAAAACGAGCAAAACGCGCCGGCGCGTTTCTGGTCCCCAGAGGGTTAACTCCCCTCGCTGCTCAATGGCCAAGCTCAAACAAGGCGCCCTATTTAAAGCTCATTCACCTTGCTCATACATGCTCGCTGCTCGCTTCTGCTGCCCGCCACCTCCCCAGCTCCTCCTTATGCATAACGTGGCATTTGCTATGTCATGTTGCCTGCTCTGTTCACAGGGGGATATTCTAGCTCTCACAGTCTAAAACTGTGTGAGCGTTCCCTAATGCTGCTGCTGCTGTCCTCTGACTCTCTGCTATTTCATGGTGCTCATGAAAGGTCAGAGGACTCCCTGAACAGAGCCATACCGCCAAATTTCAATTCAGGAACATCAACCTGTTTGCAATCTATTCAAATAATTCTTAATTATTTTGTCTGTGTGTTCTTGACTTTATGGACCTGACAGAAATAAAAATAAACAAACGAAAGAGAATAGAACAAACCTTTAGAACAAAAAAAAAATAATAATAAAAATATAAATAGTTTAACCTATAGGCTAACAGATTCCGTTAAATTAAACGAAAGCAAAACGTAAAGTAAAAGTAGGCTACATTTAAACAGAATATAACAAACTTTTAGAGCAGAACATTTTATGAATCAAAAGTTAAAATAGGCCTCTCTCGCAATTAGGTGCAATGACGCTACACTATTGAGGAATGAGAGGATTGAAGAGCGCTTCTCTCGTGTGCGCGCACTGACTGCTGAACTACCGAACTTCTGGGAAATTCTCAGTGAGAAAAGTTGTGGTCGAGTGGTAGAACTTAGGTTTCAATAATTTAGATGACACGGGTTCAAATCCTGTCCAAACACGGTAGCCTATTTATAAAATACAATTCCATGCATTTCCATTTTACACAAAGGAACAAATATTATCTAACAGATTGACTGAATTTATATCAATCTGTATAATAATTCCAATCGTAATTTCAAAAGCAGATCTGTTAAAAAAACAGAAAAAAAAAACGTCATGGGGTTCCATAAGCTACGTTTTTAAAAACATTGTGTAACAAGGTGCGATATGCTGGTGGGGGATTTCCCCCCAGTAATCAATGCTTTGCCTAATTCACCAATAGACCATATCAAATATATATATTTAAATAATATGCAACACGCACGTTTAAACAACAAACAATAAAATCTGAACCGGCGCTTCTGCTCCTGTATTGAGAGATAACATGCAGCGCGTTTCAGTTACGATCCTGGTTCCAGTGGCCTTAATACATTCATGGCTTTTCAAAATGTCACAAAGCGTTTTGAGATGTTTTTGAATGAAATATTGAAGTTTATAATTAAGTGTTTTGGCACATCACGCCGAGTGGCACTACGCATAAAGTCGGGTTTTATTCTGGCATGTTGAAATAGAGTTCAACAAACACGGCGGCGCTTTCACTTGAATTTATTTTTTCTCATAACAGCTAAAATAACTTTCTAGGATATATCCTACTCCGTAATTTTTGGTCATACAGATAAGATATCATCTTTTAAAACAGTAAAGGGTCTAATATGCTAACGATAAAACGTTTTCTCGCTCATGTGAGCGAACACACTGGAGAAACAAACGTTTGGGCATTTCACAGTGAGTAAATTCATGGCCGAGTGGAAGAACTTACGATTCAATCATTTAGATGACACGGGTTCAAATCCCGCACAAACATGGACTTTTGCCAATTTTATATTAGCCTATTAATCCATTTTATATCCTATTATTAATGCAGAGAGATTTGTCTAGTTCTAAAACTCTGTTATGCACCATATAGGCCTAGTTTTTGCTTATATTATAAATAAAATTGCCATGCATTTCCATTTTACACTGGAACAAATAGTATCCAACAGAATGACTTAACATCTAATACCAATCGTAATTTCAAAAGCAGTTCTGTAAAAAAAAAAAAAAAAAATATATATATATATATATATATATATAGCCTATAGGCCTATATAGCCTATTTTTTTGGATTCCCTATAGACTTTTTAAACATGGTTTTAAGCAAGGTGCGATTTGCCAGGGGGGACGGGGATTTCCTTCTGGTCTAAACATCCCTGCTTCTGCTGAATTATTTTAACCCCCACCCCCTTCCTCCGCAGTAATCAGTGCTAATAGGCTTAGGCTACTTCACCAATAGACCATATAAAATATATAAAATAAAGATATGCAACAGGCACGTTTAAACGACAAACAATAAAATCAAAATCAGCGTTTCAGTTACAGTAGCCTACGTTCTTGGATCCAGTGGCCTTAATTTAGGCCCTATGCACGGCTTTTCAAAATGTCACAAAGCGTTTTGAGATTATTTTGAATGAAATATTGTTTATAATTAAGTGTTTTGGCACATCACGTCGAGTGTCGCTATTGTTCTAAAGTCGGGTTTTATTCTGGCATGTTGAATTAGTGTTCGACAAACGCGGCGGCGCGTTCACTTGGATTTATTTTTCTCATAACAGCTAAAATAACTTAATAGGCTACTAGTAAACTTGTATTCATATTAGGCTAACAACATTTTAGCTGTCG